>NC_053039.3:314828280-314835780 GCF_002575655.3 Aegilops tauschii subsp. strangulata
TATGAGTTTATGAAAGCAAGAACTACTAATTGTAAAAATTACAATCGAAAGCCCCCCCCCCCGGTAGAAAACCAGCTATTGTTTCATATATGCGCTAGGAGATAGTATCCTACCCCCCTCAATCTCAGGAGTCGCTTTCTCTATGCCCGACTTACGAGCTCTTTGCTTATTATTTCTCGGGTGGGATGAAGGTCGAAATGTCTAGTTTGAATTGCTTATGCTTATATAGTTTGAATCATCTAGCTTCATACTAAGGTTGTTCTACAAAAGAACCAAGTAATAAAGTAAGCCCGTTCAATGGAAATAGCTTCCTCGCTTCGCAGTTCGATACCCACTGAAACTATGGATACGATAGACTCGGGAGGGGTAAAGGGTTACTTTATTTGGGCTGCTAAGTCTTTCTTGTTGATTCCGGAAATAAAGAGGACCTTCTTAATCCTTCGTGCTCCACACCCGCCTCACTGGACCTATCCATTCGAGCTCTCTCCTCTAATCCCAACTCGACACGGCTGGACGATGACGCATGTTCACTTATAACGAAATCACACGTTAAGCCCGATGAATTCATCTACAATTTCTGGATTTGTCGGTTTGGCAAGGCAGAACCAGGTCCCTTCCATTAAGGTTATATTATAGTTTCGATAGGAGAGATGCAGACCAGATAGGAATGCAAGAATACTCTGTAAATTGTTTATTAATTGGTTTAGTCTGTGGAAGAGAAGTATCGATCTAGAGGATTGCCCCCCCCCCCCCAAACTGACCTAGTTGTCCTTGACTTGCTTCGGAAAGAAAAGACCTAGTACTTGTTTACCTTGACCATGGCTACTTTCCCGCCGCCTTTCCTTCTATACTTTTCCTATGTGCTATCCCAGGCATCCCTTGTCAAGCTACCTATCCCTACGAAAAAGCAAGCCTACTTACTACGTGTTTTCCTCTATTGGCAAATACGCATATAGTGACCTACTCACGTGCATATCTTGCATAAAGCCTTCCCCTAAAAAAACAAACTAGCCCGTATCTTCCTAGTCCTTGTTGCCAGCCCTACTTGACTTTACTCGACTATTTAGAAAAAGCTACTACTTGAATGCATACTTTTACTATTATTTAAAGAAAAAACAAAAACTATTTATGAGTTTATGCCCCACCAACAGAGCAAAAGAACGCCCAAATGAGGAACTAGAATATGAAAGTGCAAAATCTCCTACCGAACAAAGAAAGCACTATATCTCATTTTAAAAATATGGTAAAAATTCTTCAACCTAACTGAACACAACTATATTTCGACTGTATATGTATGTTTGTAACGTGCCACAAAACCATCTTAAGATTAGACAGTTATCAATCAGCAAACGCATTGACCACATGCAAAAAATCAAGACGGATCTCCTTCCTTTTATTCGGTGCTTTCCTTTTATAAGTCACTGCTATTCTTCCTTGACCCTTCTTACCTTTGCTAGATTTTGCATTCCCCTCATTACTATTCGGCTCAGTATTATCTTCACCTTTGGAATTACTTCCACCAGAAGTAGACGACAAGTACCGTAGATGTCATAATTTCGTATATAGCAAATTCAGGTAGTAAGTGATGGAACTGTAGCATGCAAAGGGACTGTACCATGGAAATTGAGAAGAAATCTCCATCAAGTTTTTCCATTTTATGCCATATGAATAAGAGATTCCTTTTAGTTAGAAAGCTCGCGTAGAAGTTTGCTATCAAAGACCTCGGTATTCTTTTCATCCGTGGTTTCCCACTTCTCTGTCTCTGGGTGAATGCCTCTACCAGAGGTTATGCGCCAGCTTGGGAAAGCCTTAAGTTATATCTTAATCTATCTTGCAAGGTAGATTGGATCATGTCCGCGATAGAAGTTGCGGAGGAATGAAACGACGATTTTGGTACAGGAAGAGAAAGGGATTGTGCTTTTGACCGTGGCGAGATAGGATAGACTTGGGATTCTTTCTTGGCCCTTGATTGCCAACACTTTGGGGCTGAATTAATTAATGAAACTAATAGGAAGGATTGGGATGATGAACTGGATCAATTCTTTCTTTCGCTGACTGACCAAGGTAATTAATTCCTTCCATTGGCCAGGCGGGTAAGCAAGGAGACGACGTTCTCATTAAAAAATGAAATATGCCATGCCGAATTCAAAAACAACTCCTTAAACTCCGTCGTTTACCGACATCCTCTCGGCTATCATACGTCCTCCGCTTATCTCTCTTAGGCATAGGCATCTCAACACATTCCTCCTTCCGAGTTGCTTGTCCGAACTTGGCTCTTTAGTAAAACGAAGGAGCTGCTAAGCTATTATTAGGTATCAATTTAGGAGCCTTTTGTCATTTCCAACTACATTATTGTGAGCATTCAGAACCCGTTCCTACGCGGTCATCAAATTGGCTGGCTTTGGACCCTCGATCGCAGCAATGAACTCGGCGTCCCACTTAACTTACTTTTGGTACTTTTGAATCTTGTCCCATCCCATAGCTTCACAAGTGAATCTACCTATGGATCCATAAAGTTTATCATTACTTTTCAAATTCTTATTTCATGTGTCCGCCATAGCGCTTATCTATCTCCTGGTCTGATTCATCTTTGGAATGTAACCGGACATATTACAAGGCAAAAAAACAGTGATTTCATCGATCCCGGATTGCCCAGTGTCTCCCTTTCCCCTTTCCTTTCACTTTCCTCGCATAACAAAAGCATGATTTACCCGGGCCGAGTATCTTGTTAGAGTAGTAGATTCCGCGCTCCAGATGATGTGTGTGACCGGGCAGGAGATTCTTTTACTCCAAAGCCGTTGCGCAGGTTTGTGTGTGACAACTATGTCAATCAGTTTTTAAAGACGCCCAGAAACTATGTCTACAGATTCCGACAGAGAGTACAAGTGGTGCCATCGGAGGAAGCTGACAACCTCAGAACAAGAATGGAAAAAGGATTGATTGCTCGACGAAGTAGTACCAACAGGATATATTAATCACTAGGTTACGGTAATATGTGCTTGTCTCCGAAAAGAAGGATAAAAGGATAGATTACCAAAGCAGTCACTCCCAACGGCAGATGAAAACGATACCGACACATCTACTAAATCATCTTAACAACCTTGAAGATACGGGATTATATAATAAACTCATTTAGTTGATAGATCATTATTGGATTCTTTTTATTGTGACCAAGATCCATGAAATAGCTCTCTTTATACTACGTTATAACTAGCGGATACTTCCCATTCTTATGTCTTCTTTCCTTATTACGACTCCTGTGCTTAGATAAAATACGACGTTTGAGTTTGGACATAGCCAATTGCTACTTACGGTGCTAGGCCTTTTCAAGCAATGGAAGGCATACTTGAATGCCAATCAGACATGGCCAGAAGCTTAGATAATATCACTAGTTTCTCTTGTTTATCACTTAATAAATAGTCTTATTTGTCCCAGGGAGCGAGGAGAGAAGATGACAGGTTGAGTAGAGAAAGGTGGGTCATTGTCCCAACGTAGTAGTATTTTGGTTTTGTTTTCAGCTGATCTATATCAAAATAATAGAATAAATAAAGGCAAAGGATTTGGTTCAGTCGTCAGGTACATATATATTTCCTTTACCCAGAGTTGGGAACTCTGAATAGTTGTTTGAATACCGACTGCCTTCCTTGCGCTTCAATTCCTCTTATCCAATCCAACTTCCCATGGGAGCCAAGCAGAAAAGCAAGTCCTCTAGTTATGGATGCAGTACTCACCTCACTAAACTTAGGAAGAACTAATTCAAGTAGAATTACAAATAGCGAGAAGTGGATGAAAAAGGGATCGAGCCTAGCTCAAAAACAGCTGCTCCTTCCCTCTTTCTTGCTTTCTTTACTCGGTATTCAGTGAAAGATTAGGCTTGGTAATTACAGTTACCAATGGTAAGGATTGGCACGTGAACTTTCCTTTTTATCGAGCTCGAAAAAGCAATGGGTGGGTTGGCTGTGAAAGGAGAGTAGAGTTTTTTAGTTTAGTAAGAAAAGTATTGGGTGAGGCTCCTCACATCCATAACATATTATCTGTACTCTTTTTCAAGCATGCCTCTTTTTAATGACTCTCTTTTTCAACTTAATTGTGGCATTTCATTCTATTATCGACTAATGGTTGACACTGGAGAAGCATTGAAGGCTCATTCCATAGATTCCAAAGCCCTGTTTGCTATTATCAGAATATTCTGACTCCCTTATTGTCTTATTGATCTGACCAACCGCAATAACAACATTGCCATTCGGGGTTACGCGAGTCGGAGTATTAAATAAATGGAATATTCCAGCAGGAGCAACCGAACCATCTTCTCGTTGTCCTTCCATTCTTCTGACCAATAAAATAGCTCTTGGTCATAAGAATCCAGCCGGAGTTCGAAATCGGAGATAAGAATTGAATCGATTTCAGGCACTTCCCTCAAGCCGAAACCGGAACAGGAAACTTGTAACTTCTAGCCGAGAAGGATAAGAGAGGTTTGTCTTGCTTTGTCTTATAGTGATTGTGTGCCAGGGGTCAGCGAAGAGACGGGATGCTATTGTCCCGGACTACTTGGACTAGTCTACTAGGACTCGGGGGAAGAGACTTATTTGTGATAGGACGAGAGATCAAGTACAGTGTTCTGTTCAAACTAGGCAACCTCTTCGTTATAAGACCGAGAATAGTATATGCCCCGTCTTACCACTAGCTAGGGCCACCAGCATTAGGAAACTAAGGAAGAGTCGTATGGCTAAGGAATTCAGGGCTGATAGAGCTCTTGGGAAGAAGTCAGTATCCAGCTTTCTTTCATTGATATCACAAGAACAAGCGAGGAAAGGACAGTCTTTCAAGAGAAGATAGGTCTATTTTTCATTAAGGAATTGCGGCGAGTATTGCTTGTTTCCCTGATCCGGTATCAGGACCTGTCGATAGATGGGATGGACCCACCCGTTTGACTCTTATGAATTGATAGTTAGATACTATTGCTAAAGGAAAGTAAAGATAGTGGTTTGTGTTGCAAAAATCTAGTTCAAGGTCAGGCTCCGTCAAACAGAGTCGTCAAGAATGAAAAGCTGAAAGAATGATGTGTCAAACAGTGATTGCGCACAGAGGTTAGTTAAGTATACGAACTATTGTCCCTAATGAGAAGTATGCTGTTGTCCCAATAAAGGATAATTGGACGGTATCGATTGAGGGAACAGGGATAGGTGATTAAACGTGATGCTGCGCCTAACTATATAGAACGGTGATCCATGAAGAGAAGTCGGCCAGCTATTAAGTCAGAGAAGTCATCAACCTATTACTAGTGTCAGTTCTGTTAAGAGAAGTCATCAACCTATTACTAGTGTCAGTTCTCTTCTTCCTCTCTACCAATTGAAAGTAAGTATTGATTTCGCCTAATAGGGACAAAGCAAAGTAGGGTGGTCAAGTACAGTATGCCTGGAGTTCGTAGTGCCCACTAGATATCATTGGCAAGTTATAGAAGTCTTTCTCTCTTCTGAGATATCATTGGTCAGTGCAGCGAGGGGCAACCATCATTTCTATTGCTCTGTAAAGAAAAGATAGGACAAGGGTCTTGCTCCACCCAATGGAGATAAAGCACGGGGATCCGTTAAGGGCGTATTGAATCGATAAGAAGCACTTGAATTCTAGTGGGCCCGGCTACCCAACACTAGCCCCGGATCATTTATGTATTATCAATTGATAGTAGGGGCAGGCAGGGGAAACTCTTTATATCAGTTAAGTAAACTATTGATTGTATTGTGGGCTGAGATCCTACTTCTATAGCGAAGTAAAGAAGTGTGGAATGCGCTATCTCGAAGTAAAGAAGTGTGGCTTGATAGATAAGTTGCACAAACCTTTGAGCTCGATATGATATAGTCTAGCGATTAGTTCATAGACGGGAAGCTCCATTCTCCCATTGTTCGGGACTCTCATTGTTCTGTTCAGAAAGTAGTCGGCATCTTCCTTTATTCAATTAGCAAGGCAGTGCTGGTTGATTTCATCATTTCTAGGTATACCCTCTCCCTTTTCTACGAAGGTTTGCTGCTCCGCCTGCACCAGTGAATTATTCTATTCTTCTCCTTTGGTTCAGTCTGTGGGGAAATCAGAATTCACCATTGAATCCTGTGGATCAGCTCCCTTACATAATAATATTTCACTGTATCAGCTACGAGGGGAAAATCTGAAAGACAAAGGATAGAGAGTGAGAGAAAGAGTGTGAGACTTGCGCCGCTCTCCATTTCGAGGGGATTTCGACGATTCTGGGGTGATTGAACTATTTCTTTACCTGTTCAATTTCTAACGAATCAAGATATCCTCTTGTTCCGGTATAAATAGTAGCTATCTGCTCTTCCACTGGGAGAGGATTTGCCTGGGATTGTTTAAGCAATTCCCTTAATCATCGACCCCTTGCCAATTGATTCTGACTTGTTTTATCGAGAGCAGAGGCGAATTGTGCAAAGGCTTGTCACTCTGCGAATTGAGGTAGTTCCAATTTGGATTTGCCAGCTACTTGTTTCATGGCTTTAATTTGAGCCGCGGATCCTACTCTGGAAACAGAAATACCCACATTAATAGCGGGTCGAATTCCGGCATTGAATAGATCCGCAGATAAGAATATTTGTCCATCTGTAATGGAGATTACATTAGTAGGAATATAGGCGGAAACGTCTCCAGATTGAGTCTCAACTATTGGTAAAGCGGTCATACTTCCTTCGCCTAAAAGAGAATTTAATTTAGCGGCTCTTTCTAAAAGGCATGAATGCAAATAAAAAACATCCCCTAGATAAGCCTCACAGCCAGGAGGTCTTCTTAATAGAAGGGACATTTGGCGATAAGCTTGTGCCTGTTTGGAGAGATCATCATAAATTATTAAAGTATGCCGTTCACGGTACATAAAATACTCAGCCAGGGCTGCTCCCATATAAGGAGCGAGGTATTGTAATGTAGCAGGTGAATCCGCCATTTCAGCTACTACAATAGTGTATTCCATGGCCCCCTCCTCATGGAAACTAGTTACTACTTGAGCTACGGAGGATGCTCTTTGACCGATATCTACATAAACACATATTACACCTTGCCCTTTTTGATTGAGAATTGTATCTGTGGCTACTGCTGTTTTGCCAGTCTGTCTGTCCCCAATAATGAACTCTCTCTGACCGCGCCCTATAGGGATCATCGAATCGATAGCAATAAGCCCTGTTTGAAGAGGTTCGTATACGGAACGCCTGGAAATTCTACTTGGAGCAGGAGATTCAATTAAGCAAGATTTGGAACCTACAATTTCGCCTCTCCCATCAATAGGTTTAGCCAGAGCATTTATAACACGACCCAAGTTATATACGCTCACGGGTATCTGAGCAATTCTTCCTGTTGCTTTTACAAAACTTCCCTCTTGATGCTAAACCATAGCTCTAACTGAGTCAAATTCCACAATTTCTAAGAACGATATGCTTTTTTTCATTTTCCACTGTGAAAGCTTCTCTCAATCCCTCCCTAGCCCTTTCTTTCCTGGGCACAGGC